>NC_091828.1:75425000-75440000 GCF_038994185.2 Dermacentor albipictus
CAGTTGTCCGCCAGGAGTTCGAAAACATGGGCCTTCACACCATCTACTCGGCCCATCACCCTGATACCCATCCGGCTTGTTCGATTCCGCCCCGTCCCGCATCGTCTTACCCACCACGTTTCCGCAACCCAGCTGAATGGCGCACTGCTGACGACAAGCCCATTTGTTTTCACTGCCGTCGCATCGGGCACATTTCTCGGCACTGTCGAAGTCGCTGGACTTCCCCGACCCGGTCTGCTTATATTGCCTATTCTCGACCCTCGGGTGGCCCTTCTCGTCCTTATGCCGCACGCTCCGATAATGCCGCCACTGACTCTCCTGCGCCGAACCGCCCCTATTCTCGTTCACCTTCGCCCCAAGGACGACAATCTCGCTCTCCCCAGCCCCGTCGCTCCTTTTCGCCGACTCCCTTCGGACGCCGCTCCCAGCCGGAAAACTGAATGATGCAGCGCCTCGAGGTGACGCTGCATTGCTCCCTACGCCGCCAAATCCTCCACTGACGTTGCCCACTCATCTGAACCAATATGATCGTAACAATATGATCTATTGTTGAGTAGCCTTTACGTAATCCTGCCTGGTCCTTTGCTTGACAGAAGTCTAAGGTGTTCCTGATTCTATTTGCAATTACCTTAGTAAATACTTCGTAGGCAATGGACAGTAAGCTGATCGGTCTATAATTTTTCAAGTCTTTGGCGTCTCCTTTCTTATGAATTAGGATTATGTTAGCGTTCTTCCAAGATTCCGGTACGCTCGAGGTCATGAGGCATTGCGTATACAGGGTGGCCAGTTTCTCTAGAACAATCTGTCCACCATCCTTCAACAAATCTGCTGTTACCTGATCCTCCCCAGCTGCCTTCCCCCTTTGCCTATCTCCCAAGGCTTTCTTTACTTCTTCCGGCGTTACCTTTGGGATTTCGAATTCCTCTAGACTATTTTCCCTTCCATTATCGTCGTGGGTGCCAGTGGTACTGTATAAATCTCTATAGAACTCCTCAGCTACTTGAACTATCGCATCCATATTAGTAGTGATATTGCCGGCTTTGTCTTTTAACGCATACATCTGATTCTTGCCAATTCCTAGTTTCTTCTTCACTGTTTTTAGGCTTCCTCCGTTCCTGAGAGCATGTTCAATTCTATCCATATTATACTTCCTTATGTCTGCTGTCTTACGCTTGTTGATTAACTTCGAAAGTTCTGCCAGTTCTATTCTAGCTGTAGGGTTAGAGGCTTTCATACATTGGCGTTTCTTGATCAGATCTTTCGTCTCCTGCGATAGTTTACTGGTATCCTGCCTAATGGAGTTACCACCGACTTCCATTGCACACTCCTTAATGATGCCCACAAGATTTTCGTTCATTGTTTCAACACTAAGGTCCTCCTTCTGAGGTAAAACCGAATACCTGTTCTGTAGCTTGATCTGGAATTCTTCTATTTTCCCTCTTACCGCTAACTCATTAATCGGCTTCTTATGTACTAGTTTCTTCCGTTCCCTCCTCAGGTCTAGGCTAATTCGAGTTTTTACCATCTTGTGGTCCCTGCAGCGCACTTTGCCGAGCACGTCCACATCTTGTATGATGCCAGGGTTAGCGCAGAGCATGAAGTCTATTTCATTTCTAGTCTCGCCGTTCGGGCTCCTCCATGTCCACTTTCGGCTATCCCGCTTGCGGAAGAAGGTATTCATTATCCTTATATTATTCTGTTCCGCAAACCAAAATAAGATCCTTCCAATCCTACGTCAAGAAAAAACACACAAAAAATTCGAGTTTTATGAAACGTTTGAGGCTGATTTTCGGTCTAGGGGCTTCGGACTTGAGCAATCGGCATTGCCATTGAAACTTCCTTTTTTATAGCACATCTCAAAAGAATGTTGCTGTAAAACGAGATTGCAGCGCAGGAGACGGCCATTTTTGGAAGACGTTGTCTGCAACCATTTGAGAGGACAATGATCCGTTTCTACGACGAACCTCGAGCTCGTAAGATAGAAAGACTATTTTGGAACAGCCCATGCGAGACATCCGCACTCTTTCTCAGTAGCGCTGTACGCCTGTTTTCGACTTATGAGTTTCCGACTTGCGTAAAGGACGGGGTGTTCCATCTCGCTCTCTCCCTATTGGCGTAGTACGACGCGCATGCGTTTGACATCAGTTCTATTCATTGCTGCACAAAGTGAACCGTAACAGCAGCCACTCAAGAAATGACTTATCGAATATTCTCAGTCAGGTGGTGGTGTATGGCCTTTGAAATTTCAAACCCCTGATATTCCTGGGGACTGAGTCGCAAGGCTGAGAGTAAAGCGGCAGTGCCGCCTTCTAGTCGCGGAGTGTCGGTCATTAGTGTGTCGGTTCGTCATTAATAACGTGCAGTGCGACGCGAAGCACTGCGTGTTCCGATGCAGTCGATGCTGCCAAGAGAAGTTTTCAACTTGATAGGGGCGACTTTTGCTGGGATGACCACAGCTTCGGTAGAGCGGCTCGGCAGGACAGGGCCGTCTACGCATGTGCGCACGTAGTCTTGGCTTTCTCGTCCGATAATGGCAAGCTGTTTAAAAGCCGACGATGGCAGATCACCCTTTTTCGCGACGCCAAGTGTTGTCACGTTGATCTTGGTGTGAACGAGACCTTCGATTCCTCCAAGGAGGAGTCGCAGTTCCCGCGGCAGATTCGAAGCAGGATGATGATGACTCAAGACGCGTGCATACTATTTAGCAGAACGGCGCACGTGGTCTCTTCGTAGGTGGAGAGGCTAGATTGTGGCGAGGAGACCAGACTAGGCGCCTTTAGCGCTTCGATTGCAGTGTGTGTCTTGATGAGCTGGTCTCTAGCCATTGCCGATACTTTGCCACCGTTCACCCACTTCGAGGAAGGCCGAGGCAAATCTGGAGTGTCTGGGCCTGAACGCTTTGTATTGTAAGTCGGCTTGTTTTACTTGCCTTTGTTAATGGTGGGAAGATGTAGCGTAGAACGATGAGGAAACCACCTTATATAGTTGCAGCATAGCGTTTGCGTGATCGTGCGATACTATGGGAGCTTCAACGGCGACCTGCCGGGCTCCAGTAGCTAAACTAGACGACTTGTCTTCTAGCCTAGGGAAGCGTGCCGTCTCCCCAGGTTTCATCATATACAGATCCAGTAGAACATTTCTCGCCCGCTTGCCGAGATGGCACAGGGCTCTCTAAGAAATTCTGTCAGGTCCTGGTGGCGGCGTACGTCCGCACAAAGCTAGTGCCACCTTGGGATCATGGATGGAAAATGGCAGATCTATACGGGAGTGACATGGTGGCTTGAGAGCTGATGAAAGAAGAAAAACTGCTGGGGGCTGTGACTTAGCCGGATAATGTGCCGCAGAGCTCTTCCGCCACATCAACATCTGGTCGCTGTTGAACGACGGCCACAAATGCAGACGTATAGCATGCCACAATACTTTACGGCACCTGGTATTTGCTAAAAGCCTATTTTTCCTGAAACATCGGTACACAGCCTCGAATTCCAAGTTTCAGTCTGTATAGTATCGCCTTTGTAACCTAAATAGCAATTCATTAAATTTGAAGTGCGCTGCCTGAACGTACCAGCCACTTACATGTGTCGCGGCATACATGTCCTCTAAACTTTTGGGGCCGACTATACTGCGAAGCCAGCGTACTGTGTTGTGCCGCTCTAGCGTTCCTGTATGTAGGCCGTCTTGTCGCGCTCACGTTCGCCGGTCAGCTGGCACCGGAAGTAGCTAGTGAAAACAAATCGACGCAGCGCCGCGGGGCTCGCACGTACGTCCATTTCCCGGCTGTTCACAATGCCTTTCTCCGGACGGTTCATTTAGGCCTCCTATAAGAGCGGTATGGCACGAACTATTCAGCGATGTCCTACTTCTTCCTGCCGAGCGGAGCCTACATCCTCTCTCTTTCTGCAATCCCGTTAATCCCTATCGCTCGCTTGCCCTAAGCGGAGGATGAGGTATGCCGGAAGTTATTAGGCAGGACGAGGAATGAATGACCACAGGTCACAGAGACCAGATAGGGGTCATCGGGAAGCTGGTAATTGTGTTTCTGCAAGCGTTCGAAATATACCTGCAAAGTGGCGCTTCGTGCTGTCAGTGAAAAGGTTAAATTTTAAATTATCCGGCGCGTAAGTAGCATGAGTCGGGAAAAACTAAAGGCGTACACCTCATTATGCTATTTGGTTAGAGGGAATGTTTTTAAATATTAGAAGAGGGAGGTGTGGAGGAGGCGAAATGACGTAACAATGGTCGCGATAAATCTCACCGCTGCTTGGGTAACGGCTTAAAAGCCCAAGAAAACACAACTCTTGCGCTCTCAAGGTATTTCTTGAGTGTCTGTTTGCGTGAAAGTGAGCGTGTCTATGTGGGTGTATATTTTTTTTCTTTTTTGATGCTCCTCAGCTGTTACCGAGATGAATTACTAACGAGCCCAGTTAGAAGTTCTTAGTTTCCTGGCTGACGCCTCATTGTAGAGCACGTGTGACAAGCTTTGTTCCGTTTCGTCTCGCTGACCTGGCGATTTGGCGATCTTGCCTCAGCGGTGACTGGATGGAAGAAGGCTACAAGGCACTATGCGCCTTGTACTCTTTGGCCTTGTTTACTCTTCAGCTTTAGTTCTTAATCGCGAAAGAAGGGAGTTCATATAATCCGATGCTACTTCTAATATGACTCATCAGAACTGCCACAGTTATGAAAGACATCTTGTAAACGGAGAGAGAGAGAGAGAGAGAGAGAAGGCTGAGAGCTAAACGAAGCTGCTTCTGGTTTACTATCCTTTATTGGGGAAATTAAGAAGAAGGAAGAAAGAATGAAAAAAAAGAGGTAGAACTGAACCGCTGTTATGTGCGCGCGCACACTACAGCATATACAGGAATGTCGAAACCCGCCGTGGTTGCTTAGTGGCTATGGTGTTGGGCTGCTAACCACGAGGTAAGGCGATCGATTCCCGGCCACAGCAGCCACATTTCGATGGGGGCGAATTACGAAAACGCCTGTGTACATAGAGTTAGATACACTTTAAAGAGAGTACCTGGTGGCGAAATTATTCCGGAGTGCCCCACTATCGCGTGCCTCATAATCAAGCCGTGGTTTTGGCACGTAAAAATCTCGTTATTTAATTTTAATTTTTGAGGAATGAGCGTTCCAGCTTATACACCTCAAAGAAAGCCTATGTTCACTAATGCCTGTGATATTTCCGCGAAAGATCTGCCACTCGAACGTAATATGCGTTGGCACGTTTATACTTCGTTACGAAACATGTTTTCGTTGTCATGGTGCACGTGAATAATAAAACAAACACCACTGCGACATCACCTTTGGACGTTGACTGTGCGTCGAGTGCGTGTGTCTGAACACCACCACACGTGTCACTGGCCATGCTCTTGTCGCTCATAAGCACTGACAAGATGCCAGATGCAGCCTTTCGTGTTTGCTGATTTCTTGCCGAGGTACCTAGGATGCTGAACAACTTAAATAAAACAGCCAGCCTTTCTTGTGTAATTCTCTATTAGGTTTGAGAATAAGCGCCATGGATCTGTCTGTTTGTTTGGTGGTGGCAAGGTTTCTGCGCAGTATCGTAGAAAACCAGCTATAGCCCAAAGCAAGGTATCGTAGGGACTTGTGCAGCCTATTAAATTATGTGGAGTTTTAAGAAATGCATGGCGCCCAGCCGGCATCGATCACGCAGTTGGCTGCGAAGCTCGATGATGCGATTTTCTTCCTTTCTTTCGCCTCGTGGCTTCAAGTTCTTTCCATTAGGCAGCCTCAGGTATAGCTCTTCGGAGGCAGTTGTGAGCATACCTTATAAATTATTTCGCTCTGCTTCTTTTCGTCAATAGTGGTATCCCAAGGGCATGCGCTATTGGTGTGCTCCCTGTACAGGCCATTTCCTTAGCTTAGCGTACTCTGCGATGGTTGCAACCTATATACTGCAGCCGTCGTCCGGAACTCCTTTTTGTACTCGTCTCTATAATTCCGGGCTATAGCGTTCGCTTCAGGAAATCGGGAACGACAGCCGGCTACTCTTTTCACCTACGGTTCGCCGCTGATTGTCCTCGCTCCAATTACCTTTGATTGAAATGATCAGGGAAGCATTAGCAAAGGATTGCCCGTGAAGTGTCATCTTCGTTTGCAGCGACACATGGCTGTTTCTCGCTCCCTATTGGCTGAATCAACCCTACTCTTCGCTTCACTGCACGCACTGGCTAAAGGAATCGTCTGCGTGCGCTCGCCTCTCATACTCTCGGTATGGATTATAATGCATCCAAATAGCAAAATTGAAAGAGTCTGACACGTCTGGATATCGCCCACTCGCGTCTGGCCTATACTAGAAATTGTCGTCTATGCATTCGTTTAGTTTATTCACATCGCAGCGGAGCTATTTTAACCTGCACACAGCTGTAAGACGGGCGTCCGTTCTCCCACCATTTGCACTTCCTTGCACGCGAAATGCTCGTTTTTTTTTTTTTGCGAGGCTCGTTTGTGCTTCTGTTTACTTTCTTGTTCTCTCCGCTCGTTTTCCTCGTCGCGATCTCGCGTGCTTACTGTTTTAACGGCGTTCATCCTCCTAACGGCTGTCTCTCCGTAAGTAGCCTCTCCCGCACGCAAGGTGAGGATCACATGAAAGATCACCCGAGTTTCTGTCGTGATTATACTAAAAAAAAATGGAGCGGCGGGTCGCGTGTGTAATAACTTTCTTCCATTAACCTTGCGTTCCTGCTCGAGCCTGAGATGAGATGTCCTGGTGTGCTCGTAAATCTACCGTACTTTCACTACACATTCTTGCCCTGTAATCACTATTCTCATCGCTTTTCGCTCACTTCCTCGGCAGTCAATCGAACAGCGAAAATAATGAAAGAACGAGAGAAAAAAATCTGCGTGCAGTTATAACACGGCTCCAACGCAAATTACATTCGCCTCGTACGGGTTCGTCGTTGAAGTGACAGAGTCGAGGACATAATACGAACCCCGGAAGAGGTGCTTGCTTTAACGAAGTGAACATCATGCTCATTCTGCAGGCGATCACAAAGTGTAGTTGCGCCACGATAATGTACCCATTTTTTTCTGCTTCATTTTACTCTTTCTGCTTCGTTTTTGAAGAAAAAAAAAGGGGGATACTGTTAGAATGTAATCTTCTGAGGCCGTTACGTATTCAGTATGAATACTTCTCATTTTGTAGGTTCTCCTTCTTACATGATGGGGTATTATCTGCCGCATTTAACGTAATAGGTATATTGGCTGCTCACTCTTCTACATTCTTCTACATTTACATTCTACATTCTTCTGCATTTGGGCATCAGGTGTGACACGACTTCAGCTTTGTGCTCGGCTTCAGAAGGCAGCCACAAAAACATCTTGCTACCTTCGTCAACAAGGACTTGAACTTTCATGCGGAAAGTGCGCAATGGTGGCATTCACGCGGAAGCCAATGTCTGGTTACGGCGTATCTCTCAACGGACAACTTATACCATACAGCAGAAGTCACAGGTTCTTGGGAGTCGTAATTGACAGAGACCTGTCTTGGACTCCGCACGTCAATTACGTGAAAAAGCGGCTGACTGCTTCTCTGTCACCTGTTCTGTCATCTGTCACCTGTTCAGGTTCCTTGCAGGAAAAAGTTGGGGAGCATCTATACACGCTATGTTACAGTTGTACATGGCGTTGTTCGTTGGATTCCTGCGATACAGCCTCCCTGCAATATCCAATACCTGCAAGACTAACCTGCGTACGATTCAGAGTATTCAAGCCCAAGCCCTTAAGATATGTCTTGGCTTACCACGCAGTGCATCAACGGCTGAAACCATTGCCCTAGCGCAGGATTACCCGATCACGACGCACATTGCCGTTGAGACGATGCGTATGCATCTCAGGCATTATGCTAGGACCCCTTCCCACCACTTGGCGAGCCTCACTGCTGCAAGGCCCTGCTCGACATTTAGCGGTATTGTCAGTGCACATCGTGCGTCGTTTACCTCAGGGTACGCACCTGCGGCCAAGCCAGCGTTTCCTCCGTGGTGTTTGAGCCGTCCACAAGTTGAGATAATGATTCCAAGACTACAGAAGAAGACAGATCTACCGGCCCCTGCTCTAAAACAGCTGAGCTTACTTCTGCATGAAAAGTACAGCAACCACGTGCACATCTATACCGACGTATCGACTACGTCGTGCAGTTCTGGTGGTGCCGTGGTTATACCAGCGCGAGGAATGACACTGCGGTTCAAGACATCGCATGTCACGACCTCAACGGCGGCAGAACTAACGGCCCTGCGTCGAGCACTGGAATTCATTGATTCGGAAGGACCCAGAAAATGGGCTGTGTTCTGTGATTCAAAACCGGCATTACAGTGCACGCAGTCAGTTCTCCGACACGGATGTCATGACCAATTGACATACGAAGTCGTGAAACTTCACCATGACGTCCAACAAAAAGGCCACGAAGTCGTTTTCCAGTGGGTACCTGGCCACTGTGGAATCAGTGGCAATGATTCCGCCGATAACGCTGCTCGCACAGCTCATCAAGAAGACCACAGCATTCCGATTCCGCTTTCGAGGACTGACGCTGCAAGGCAGCTTCGACACCTGGCACGTAGCCTCACAGTAACCAAGTGGAACTCGCGAAACTTACGACTGACACGACTACATCGACTAAACCCCTCCCTGCAGCTCCGACCTCCACCCGGACTTCCTCGACGTGAAGCTACGCTTCTCTGTTGCCTTTGGTTAGGAGTGGCCTTCACAAAGGCATACTCTACATTAATTGGAGTGACTGACAGTGCAGCATGCGAGGTCTGTGGCACCGAAGAAAACATCGACCACCTGCTGTGCCACTGTCCAAGATATGCCCTAGAGAGACAAGAACTTGCCAAAGCTTTCCAAAAACTGGACAATCGGCCGCTTTCTGTGCAGGTGCTGCTGGAACACCGCCCCCATCGCCCGTCGGCCCATAAAGCGGTGAAGGCACTTTTGTGTTTCTTAAGGACGACGGGTTTGTGCGACCACCTGTGACTATTAAGGCAATTTCTGTAAAACCAGACGCGTCAGCGAACTTGCCGCAATTTCCTTCTTTCCTTCCCTCCTTTCTCTCCCTGTGATCTTTGCTTTCCCCTTTCCCATTCCCCCAGTGTAGGGTAGCCAACCGGACGTTATTCTGGTTAACCTCCCTGCCTTCTTCTTTTCTCTTTCCTCCTCCTCCTCCACTCTTCTATTATACAGCTGGTGGCAAATTTGTTTTGCTGAGCAGGCGACGCTGAATTCTAGGCTAAATTATCAGCAGCTAGGAGAGGAACTCGGTTAAAAGAATGAATTCCGGGCAATACAGCAAGCTGTTATTACCTTGCTGGTATCGCAATGCTTTCTCTTTTTGCCATGCACTGTCGTAGTAATCACTGATAGCGAACCATTTTCCTTGTCGTACGCATTGATAATTGATAAGCATAAAGAAACTAAAACTGTCAATCTACTCCACACCCGTCCTTGAGGTAAGCATAAAATGCTTGCACTTGCATTACCCTGCACTATTGTGTTATTGCAGTGAGATGCACTAAACCACTCTGATTACACTGCTCTGATTTTTTTATTACACTTGCCTGGTATGCCTTGTGCCTTTTAAGCGATCATCAACGCGTTATCGACTACTCATGAATTTGCTGAGAAACTAAGTAATCGTCACTCCTACACTCCCTATTTGCTCTCAAGCCATAATTATGTCCTCTTAAGTGTGCGACGGCGAGAATTATAAGCCATTACCAGCATTACGAGCTGTTTTAAATTCTTCCTTACACCCTGGCACACTGCAGTGGGTGTCTTCGTTTTACTTCCGTGACCAACGTCTTTTGTGTGCGTGCGTGCGTGCGTGCGTGTGTGTGTGTGTGTGTGTGTGTGTGTGCTTGTGTGTGTGTGCGTGCGTGTGCACGTGTGTGTGCTTGTGTGTGTGTGCGTGCGTGTGCACGTGTGCGTGTGCGTGTGTGTGTGTGTGTATGTGTGTGTGCGTGTGTGCGTGTGTGTGTGTGTGTGTGTATGTGTGTGTGCGTGTGTGCGTGTGTGCGTGTGCGTGTGTGTGTGTGTGTGTGTGTGTGTGTGTGTGTGTGTGTGTGTGTGTGTGTGTGTGTGTGTGTGTGTGTGTGTGTGTGTGTGTGTGTGTGTGTGTGTGTGGTTTTACTGATCAAGTGCGTCACACATGAATACAAAGACAACTATTTTTTTTCGGAAGGTTGACCTTAGTAGTAACACAACTGGAAATGCTTGCTTTTAAGCTGCAGGTAACGTGCTATATATATCATGGAATGACTGCCAGGCGTCGTCTTACCGTTTCCTGCAGCCACAGGCGATTCCGCTGTACCTGTCTTTATGCCTGTCTGGTTCCCGTCTTGTCTTGTAGTGGACTTTCGTGTTGTATCGAATCGAAATGCTAAAGAAATAAAATAGCTCGAGCTTAGAAGGCCTCATAGTTTACGGAAAGTGACGGCGACAATTATTCCTTTCATACTTCGAAACATGGATGGCTAGTTCACCTCCGAAAACGCGAAACATGACAGAGAGCTTTGAAAACCGATCTCTTGGTGTCTTTGCATTGTCTCTGCAGTTCGAAAGGCATTGTTTCATAGGATTCTGTGCACAGCTACCGAAACTGCAGGGCAAACACTGTAAACTGAAACAGTAAAGCCACTTATGTTTACTCTACCGCATCTCTCCCTTTTTTTTCGTTTTTTTTTCATTTTGAGTCGTTTATATCATTGGCTCGGGAACTTTCAAACTTCATGGACCTTTTTGTCCAATCGCATTGAGGCGGGGGGGGGGGGACTTTCAAATACATTTATTTAAACGAAAGTGTATTAACGGAAAGCCAAGTTTTCCTGCTATTTCCATAAGAAATTTCACATTATTGACACATTATGCCGTACTTACCGAGTGTTTCAGTTTCGTGTTTGGCTTCGTTTTTCTGTCGCTATATATGCTGCAAATTTTGCGTCCCAACGATGCACGGTTTTTAAGTTAGAACAATGGTAGACCAAGGAATGTCGCTGAAGCCAATGTTCCGACAAGGGTACTTGTCAGAACGTTGCCTGCCGCGACATTTCTTGTTGCAGTTAATGACTTTAAGCCCGTATGTCCATGCGGACGCTTCCGTCTTCCCACGTTTCGAATTTAGAGCATTGCGACACCGACAGAACCAAAGCAGAACCCACACAGCGCCGACTTTCAACATTTCATTATTTCAAAAGAGTAGATACATAAAGAGATCAAAATAAAAAAGGATCAAAAGAATTCACCGACAAATACGGTGCTTCATAACACGAAATTTGAGCGCAGCTCTCGAGCTGTTTTTATTTCGCGATGTATTGAGGCAAAGGCTTTGAGAGAGACATGTAGCAGAGTCGGCAAGCGTCGAAAATGCTATCTGCCGGTCAAGCGCGTCGGCTTTTATACCTGACTCGTCGAAGGTTCCAGTGTAATCGCGGGCGCAGCGTGAATTCCAGAAAGTACTATACAATTCGCATCACCCATATAATAAGATTATAAAACAATCGCAAACCATAGCAATCGAAACAATCGAAACATGAGCGAACGAGACAAAAGAAAGTAAATCGAACAAGCGCGAGAGAGAGCTGACGCGAGCAGACGATAGTACGAAACGAGCGGTCCGGCTGAGACTACATGCGAGTACGCATCGAGCGGTTCGGCGGGTCCGCATGACACCAATTTTCCGCGCTCACGTCACTGAGGGGGCCACTCTCATTGGTCTCCGCCTTTCGCGGTTCGCGTCTTTCTTCACCCACTCCGCGTTCGCTCTTTCATCTTTCACTGTGCTCGTTCGCTCGGTTACGCCGCCGACGCCGACGCTCGCCGCAGGAACGGGCGCCTAAACTGCACTGCAAAAAATCCTGAAACGACATGTAATTATGTAAATGTCGCTAACGCCATTCACGCCCAGATACCGTAACTCTTTATTGGGTAGTGCCAGTGACGACATGCTAACATATTAAAGGACAGAGTACTAGTTATCGGGATTCCTGCATCATCTGCAACACCTGCAGAAGTTACCTGTATGCAATCGAAGGTATCCAAGGTTCATTTGCCCTCAGGATAAGCTTTGACTTACCGAGGAGCTCTTCAACGACAGTAGTTGTTGCAGTCGCTCAATATTGCATAATCAGAACGCACATTGCCGTTCAGACAACGCGTGCGCATGTCAGGAACTTCGCTAGGACCCGTACACTCACCACCTCGCCGTCCTACTCAAAGAGAGCTTGCACTGGCATCTCGTATAGCAACGGCAGCCAGAAATGTGAAACGTTCATTTTCGGAGAAAACACGCCCCTCGGCTAAGCTGTCAAGTTGAGCCACGCAAGTCATGATCCGTTCCGGCAGCTTCCAGGAAACCAGCGCTTGATGGACAACCGAGCAATCAAGGGAAACTGTAACCGACCTGCTTTACCCTTACTGCCACGAACAGACCTCAGGCAAAACAGCGCTAAAGTAAAATGCGAAACATCGAATGTCGATACCGTTCCATGGAAATAACGTCACCGGCCTTGCCAAAAGCTCTACTGCTTATAGGCAGCATCTGGCTGAGAAGGATAAAGGCCGCCGTGGCTCGCTACAATTTCGTCAGCCGCGCGAGGCGTGACACGATGTCGTTGCCAAACCGAGTCAGCACCAATCCGCTTCCTTTTCTTTCTCGCTGCGCGATTAAGCCTTTCGTCCTTCCTTGCTAGTTCGAGTCGGTAGCACTGGAAGCTGCCGGCGGCCTGCTGCGCGTGATATTTAGCGCAGAGTTACCATGACATTTCTTAACTTCAGTAAAGCACGTAAAGTATAACATGAGCGGATAGACATGCTGCATTAAATACTCTAACGCGCCGATACTTTAACGAACAGCCGTTGATGCCGCAGTCCACACCAAAGCTATTCAGCTGCGCCCTGTCCGTAACAATAAATGATCGTCATCATGTTGCCATGAAGATGATAAAATGTAAGGGCGTAAAGTTCGAAGAACAAGATAGCCTTAGCCTGTCCGTTAACAGCTGCCGGTTAAAAAAAGTACCAAGTCACGGTGCGCTGTTGGCGCCATGGTTTTATGTATACAGTTCAACTAGGACACTAAAAACTAATATTATAGCAACTAGACGCAGTTGTAAAGCCATCACAACCAACAACACTCATTGACGTACAGTGACGTCTTTCTCTTTCCCGGCGACCTCACCCATGCAAAGCAAAAGCATTCCTAACACGTTGTGGTTTAACAAAACGTCACGAGACGTCGCTACAAGCGCTCATGCAATCCAGTATTCATGTATACAACAAACGATAATTGTGGGCGAGCTAAAACAATCTCACAATGGGCCACAAACAATATATGAGCTTAAACCGCCTCCTCCGAAAATTGACCTTTTCTGTCATACGCCTTACGACAAGGATAAATTCGGAAATGGCCCACTGGGCACCCGTCATGCGGCTCGCGCCGCGGCACAGGAAACGGTCTTGTACCCCTCACACGCGAGGCCTCCAAACGCCTGTGGACTAAGGAACATCTACCGCAAAGGCGTTGACGTGGGGTGACAAACAACGCAGTGGTATATCTTCTTATTCGTAAGTGTACCTTGCTTAAAGGCAGATTGTTCTTCTTTCTCTCTCGTCTTTCCACTCCCCTTTTCCCGTTCCCCAGTGTAGGGTAGCCAATCAGACGCTTTTCTGGTTAGCAGTTCTGCCTTCTTCCCATTAATTTCATCTTCCTTCTCTTTTACCGAACAACTTTATGGATTTAAACGGATAACGTTTTGCTGCCGCCCTTCAACAACGTAAAACTTGTCGGAACTGATGGGTGCGTTATATTAGCCAGGGCTTGCAAAAGCGATTTTATGGTCAGCAGGGGAAGAATTTGACCAGATACACTACCTCTATAACGTTTCGTTATTTTCAGTTTAAAGAAGAGCCCGAAGTGCTTACTGCGTTGCTGACTGAAGGCACAAAAAAAGACCGTGGCGTACCGAGTGTCCGTGGTGAAACACTTTTCGATTAGGTGTCCTTCAGCGACTTTTGTTCGCCCGTGTAACGGAGGTATCAAACGAGCAGTGAGGTCGCACCATGAAAGCGAAAGAATTGCAATATATAACTTTGATTGCCGTACGAGAAGTGTAGTGTAGCTACGGCCCGGGAAGGCCCGCCTGCAGCTCCTCCTAGTGATGTTAATGTCATGTGCTGGTGACAGTGAGATCTGCTGAACGTGCGAGCTGACAGACTAACTCTTTACTGGGCGAACTTATGCCCGGAAAAACAAGCAGCGCCCGAAAGATAGCGGCGATCAAATTCGTTAGTCGTCAAACTCGCTGATCAAGTACGTCCGCTATTTAGGCGTCCATCACTGTACATTCCAGAGTAATCTTTGCTCCTCGCATTTATTTGAGAATGTATAGGGCTATTCGATTCGCGCGGATGCTGATTAGGCAATACTCGTTGCTATAGAATTAAAGAAATTTTGGAGTCAGGACGCGTGTCTCCCGTCAAGCGATAGCTTGATAACAGGGACAATCCGGTGAAAAATGGTCACGTGCGAAAAGCAAAACAATGTGCGCGTGCTACTTTAGGTGGCTGGTGGTTATACCACCAGCCACCTATGTGGTTGGTGACTATAGATGTAACCACCTATGCCTCATTATGCGGAATCGTACGGCATGACGCCTGTTTCATGTCAGTGGTCCACAACCGCCAGCAGCAGTGATTTTTTTCATTTAAAGTTATAGGGATATCATATCGTGTTCCTTGTTGTGCCAGGCTTCAAGCCTTATTATTATTCAAGCCAACTTATTCCATCGAGCTACCACAGCGTTACCGCTTGGCGTGAGCAGCAGCTGAGGACTCTTGAGATGTAAATCACAACTGCACAGTGAGCTAATTTTCGCACTCCTTAACGCGAACTCCTCAGCAGCGGGGTCGGATTCAGAAGAATAAATCCTTTCACGGCGATCAAAGCGCAAATCAACACTTAGCTCTACGTTTAATGTTTAGAGCAGA